>NC_088419.1:70035217-70037717 GCF_034236695.1 Oncorhynchus nerka
ATTTGCAATAATTGTCTGCTCTCACACACGTCTGATGCTATAAACACACAAAGCCGTCAATTTACACCTTATAAATGACTTTGGACCATATGAAAATGGACTAAGATGATGTCACTGAGAATGACAGCCAAGACGTTAATGTGTAAACAGAAGAGTCGATGAAGGAGTAGTGAAGGCAGAGTGAAGACAGGGAGGGACAGGTGGGAGATACACAGAGAGATAATGACAGAGACAGAGAGAGAGAGAGAGAGAGAGGCAAGAAGGGCCTTCTATGCCATCAAAAGGGACATCAAATTTGGCATACCAATTAGGATCTGGCTAAAAATACTTGAATCAGTTATAGAACCCATTTCCCTTTATGGTTGTGAGGTCTGGGGTCCGCTCACCAAGCAAGAATTCACAAAATGGGATAAACACCAAATTGAGACTGCATGCAGATTTGGCAAAAATATCCTCCGTGTACAACGTAAAACACCAAATAATGCATGCAGAGCAGAATTAGGCCGATACCCGCTAATGATCAAAATCCAGAAAAGAGCCGTTAAATTCTACAACCACCGAAAAGGAAGCGATTCCCAAACCTTCCATAACAAAGCCATCACCTACAGAGAGATGAACCTGGAGAAGAGTCCCCTAAGCAAGCTGGTCCTGGGGCTCTGTTCACAAACACAAACAGACCCCACAGAGCCCCAGGAGAGCAAAACAATTAGACCCAAACAAAATAACAGCGCAAACTAGATTGTTATTTGTCCCTAAACAGAGAGTACACAGTGGCAGAATACCTGACCACTGTGACTGACCCAAACTTAAGGAAAGCTTTGACTATGTACAGACTCCGTGAGCATAGCCTTGCTATTGAGAAAGGCCGCCGTAGGCAGACCTGGCTCTCAAGAGAAGACAGGCTATGTGCACACTGCCCACAAAATGAGGTGTAAACTGAGCTGCACTTCCTAACCTTCTGCCCAATGTATGACCATATTAGAGACACATATTTCCCTCAGATTACACAGACCCATAAAGAATTTGAAAACAAACCCAATATCTATTGGGTGAAATACCACAGTGTGTCATCACAGGAGCAAGATGTGTGACCTGTTGTCACAAGAAAAGTGCAACCAGTGAAAAACAAACACTATTGTAAATCCAACCCATATTTATGTTTATTTATTTTCCCTTTTGTACTTTAACTATTTGCACATATGACATTTGAAATGTCTTTATTATTTTTGTAACTTTTGTAAGTGTAATGTTTACTGTTTTTTAAATTGTTTATTTCACTTTTGTTTGTTATCTATTTCACTTGCTTTGCAATGTAAACATATGTTTCCCATGTCAATAAAGCCCTTAAATTAAAATTGAATTTAATTGAGAAAGAGAGAGGGAGGAGGCTGCCCCCCAGAGACCTCTCATTATCTAAATGACCCAGAGTTTCACTGGCCAGGGTTATAAGGTAATTCGACAGTTTTATAGGGCTAGTTAAATTAGAGCAAGCAGCTAGCCTGATTACCACCTGGAGGGCCCAGTTGACCTTGACCCAACCACAGGGTTAGGAAGGGGTTAAGGCTCACAAGGTGAGGGGTGGTGAGAGGTTCATGCTAAGACACAGCCATGCACACACACACACACACAAACGTACTGAGGCATGGCTCCTGATCTGGACTTTGACACTTCTCCTTCTGAGTCGGAGGATGAAGCACCTGAACAGAGGCACAGAGGGATGAGAAATAGAGACCTTTCAGTGAGAGTTGTCCGTACATTCATTCAAATGACAGGAATTGAATAACAGTGAGTGCAGAGATAGTAGCAGTTACCCTGGATGTAGACCTCTGCCGAGGTGTTGTCCGCCCCCAGGCTGTTGGAGGCCACGCAGGTGTAGCGTCCCGTGTCGTCCTCGAAGGCCTCAGCAATCACCAGCGTGTGTAGGGCACCATCCCTCCAGATCTGGATGTCAGGACAGTGGTGCAGCTCCCGCCCCTCACAGAACCACCTGGACACACACAGAGAAAACAGTCACTTAAATACCACTCTACAAACAGCCATAGGCCCCACCAATGTGTTGATACAAGTAAGAACCATCACTCAAGATAAAACTATTTCATTAATTTCAGATTAGCGGTTATAATCAAGACTATGTGGTCTGCCAATCAGAGTAATTCATCAGATTACTGTAAACCCCCCTCCAAACGCACCCACACACCTGAGTACTGCCAGACAGACACCGCCACTCATCTATGATACATTGGTTTTGGGATCATTGAACTCTTTCATGGTTTCCATACAAATGTTATCCAACCTCAGTTTATGTGTGGTTACTGTTTATACTGTGCATTAATTTATGAGTCCCATTTTTCACTCTCAACACCATGTCCACTGTGCAGTGTAGATACAAAGTTGTATTAGACTTTTTCTCACACATATGCCTTCACAGACACCTCTACCCTCTGGGCATGTCTCAGAGAGTGTTTCCGTACCTGCTCAAGCTCAGCGCTGAGGCAATGAC